>NW_007253174.1:987230-1006604 GCF_000164805.1 Carlito syrichta
CAGTCTGGGCGACAGAGTGAGACTCCAACTCAAAAACAACAACAACAACAACAAAAACAAATACATCATGGAAATGCTATGGGTATCAAGAGGTGGGCAGGGAAAACCAGAAAACAAATGTGGCTTTGGGGAAATAACAATCATAGCAATGACAATAAAGATAGTAATAATAATAATTAATAATAGTACAAATCCCTTTTATGGAACTACATATCTGGTCGTGAACTAAAAGATACATATTCCTTAAGTCCAATCCCTGTAATTCCACAACAGAGGGCTTATTCCCTTTAGCAGATGAGAAATCAGCCATGTGAGACAACGCAGTTTGCCAAGATTAGCCTGAAAATGACCGACTGAAGGGTGGTTTCAGAATGCATTTATTATGACTATAAAATTGAAAGTAAGAAAACATAGTTTTACTTGTTCAATGTCCTCCAGTTTACACAGCGCTTTAATACTAATGTTAATTTTTTTTTTTCAGGAGCCATAGGAGATACAGATATTATTACTAACCATGTGGCACAGAGGAATTAACGGTTATTTAAAATAACAATAATCATATGCCTAATAAAACACAGAGGCTCAAGTAGAAAACTAGTTCGGTGCTCTCTCTATCAAATCACACCAGCTGGCTCTGGGGACTGACTGAAAGTAAAGAATATAGATATATAGGGAGAAGAAAGATATACATCCTGGATGCCAATTCAGATGAGGATTTATAGCTTTTTATATTTATGCTTGTTCTACAGGTTACTAGAAGAAATGTGCCTGGAGGGGAACCATGGGGAAAAAGGAGGAAATCAAGATGGCTTACAAAGGCTTAGTGTGCTGGCAGAGATCTGCAAGAGCTAAATCTGCCAGCAGTTACGGGAGGTAGCGAGTTATTTGGAAAAGAGCTGTGAGCCTGAAGACAGCTGATATGGGTTCGAGGCCGGACTTTGACACTAACAAGCTGAAAGAATTTGGACTCACCTAACCTCTGGAGGACTTATTTCTTCCCACTTGTAAAATGAGAGGATTGAATTTTATGGTATGTGATGGATTTACCAACTCTAAAAAGTTATGATCGTGGAATCTCATTGTGTTCTGAGCCTTATTAGGAAGCTATCACCAATACAGGAAAAACCTTAATGCGGTCTCCAAAGAAGGAAAAGTCCCAGGAGGAGGTCTCCTTCCTGCAATCCTGGCACCTAGGAGGGTAGACAAAAACAAAAAACAAAGGCAAAAACAAAAACCCCAGAATATCTTTTGGAGGGCAGACCTCTAAAAGTGTACACTCAGAATTTGTTTCTTCAGATCTAACAGTCAACCAAAATTTTTATCTGGAAGTTTTGAGAATGTTTCATCACAGTTTGCACAAGAAACATCCTGAGTTGTTGCAAACAGGTAACGGGTTCTTCCATGACAACATATCTACCCATACTGTGCTGTGTCCAACAGATTTTGACCAAAAAATTGGCATGCCACTCTCCCACCATGTCCCACCCTCCCTATTCACCTGATTTTGCTGAGCAAACTTTTTGTTTGTTTGTTTCCCCAGATGCAAAAGTTCTCGAAGGAAATGTTTTGCTAATGTGGAAGAGGTGAAATAAAAAATGGCAGAAGTACTAAAAGACATTGCAACTGATGAGTTCAAAAACTGATTTGAGCAGTGGAAAAAGCATCTCAGTAGGTGTATTGCATCAAATGGAGAGTACTTTGAAGGTGACTAAAGTTTAAACATGTAAGAATAAACACACAATTTTTTATAAATAAATTATGGGTTTTTGGTGGGGGGCTTCCCCTCATATACCTAACCCTCAACATCAAAATTGGCAGCAACAGTATTAGCTTGTGGATTTGTTGGTACTTGTCTTCTTTGCAATTAAATCAAGTGTAAAAAGGGAAGATTCTGAGGAAATAGAGAGACCAAAAGAGAAAACAAATTGGAAGTAAATGATTCCTCTGAATTTTCTAATCCCGAGTTAGAGGCTTATCTGCAGGCCAGCTTTAATACTAGACCACAGATGTGAAGAAATAAACCAATAACATCATATTATTTGAGGCAACTGAGCCAGGTTTCCTTCCCACACTTTCAGGTCACCCTAACTCCAGAAACTTTTATTTTCTCCATTCAAATAAAGGTCAGCTACCTCTGTGTTCTTACATATAACAACAAAGAGAGGACACTGCTTTTGAGACACTGCTTTTGTCACTCTGCTTCTTCTGAAAGCATCACAGAAACCCAGAGACAGGTTTTTTAAATATCTAAAAGATAATGTCTCACTCTTCCAAAATGCATCTAGAGTAGTGATTTTCAGCAGGGGTATTTTGAGCATTGATAGGGGGCAGTTTTGCCCCAGCTCCAAACATATTGAAATATACAATATTTTTACAATGATTACTTTTTAAAAATTCTCATTTATTTTTCTGTTGGGACATTATACCGATATATTTTGGTTATTGTCTATGTATAGGGGGGATTAGTATCTATGCATTCCATTTCAGGATATAAAATGACTATTATATAGTACTTATTATGAACGAGTCATTGAGTCTTAGGGGAATATTGCTCACTGGTCTAAAATAACGTACATTATGGACTAGGAGATGCCTGTCCATGTTAAATAAACAACAATACTTTCCTAAGCTTTAGTGTGTTTTTAACCTTTAACATCTGTAATTAACCGGCTTCCTAATGACTTGGGATTGGAAGGTCATTTGATATTTATTCCCATGTGAAATGAAAGCACATGGGAGAAAAAAAAAATCTAAGGTTGGTGTTGCTATCCCTCCAAACCCTAGGATAGCTGCTCATCTAAAGTTTGCTGTGCACACAGCTTGAAAGATGGTCATCATCTGAATGAAGTGATGCTTATTGTTGGCAGGGTAGGAAGAGGCACAGAAACATAAGGAATAAAAACATTATTGTGATATTAGGAAATAAACAATATCCTGTGGAACTGCAGAAGGAACACTTCTTACAAGAGTATTCAGAAAAGGTTCAGGAAAGAAATAACATACAAAGAGACTTAAAGGTCGAATGGTGCTTTGATATAGTAAGAGAGCAAACAGTATGAACAGAGTTAATTGGCATTAAAATTTTTCTGTGTTCCGGAAATAATAAGTAGTCAATATGCACACAGAGATCCGCTTTTAGAAGGAGTTGAAAGGTAAGATGTGGCCAGCCTCTGAACAGTCTTTCATGCCAACCTAAGGAGTTGCGATATGTCCTCTTAGACAATAAAGAGACCGTAGGTTTGGGGGAGAAGGTACCAGCATAATCTGAACTATTTTAGGAAAGTGACTGGCAACAGTGTAAAAGATTACAAGATAAGCACAGAAAAGAAAGAGGAAGAAGAAAAAAATAGACAGGCAGGGAGACTAATTAGGAGTTTCTTCCATAGTCCAGCCATGCAATGACAACACAGGCCTGAGGCTGGGCACTGATTGCAAGAATGGAAAGGAGGACAGATAAGGGAGGAAATGCTATTTGCTAATTGGGTATGTGGAGTGAGAAATTTCAAGGATGGGGAGAAGTCCCTAGAGGTTCCTCATATTCCTAATACCAGTAATTGAAGGATTGAACTTCTTTTGGCAGACTAGATGTTCAGAGAGAGGATAATGAATGTGTTTTGGAACAAGCCTAGTATCCGTGTAACAAATGTTGCTCTCACTGAAGGTAGTGTCAACATTAAAAGCAAATCAGCCTCCAAAAACCCGGTACCAACCTGTGAATATCAGTTGTGTACATGACACAATACTTGCTGATTTGAAAGTCATTCAAAACATCAAAGAGGTCCTATCATGTTTTAAAGAAAAGGTCATTGAATCACATAAGCATCAATGTTGTAGGCAAACTTCATTAGCAGATACAAAAAAAAGTTATTAAATGAATGCTTCGATTAAAAAAAATGTATGGTGTATATCAGCTGACAATTTAAAAAAAAACAGCTGTTTACACGACTTATTTATTGTGTGTTAGGGTATGACTTGATATGGTACCACATAGAAGAGTAAATTGAATTTAGAACCACACATTTATATGCATGCAAATTCCCCAAATCAGTTTTCAGAAACAAGTTGCACTTATATACTTGGATGATGACAATCTTTCATAAAGTCTTTTACTAAATGTCAATATTTTCTTCTTCATTGTCTTCTTTTAATTCCCTGCTCTTTTACCAAAACATTTAATGTGCGATTCACTGAAACACCAAGCCTAATGATAATATGCTACAAAAACAAGTTACTATTATTATTGGGCTTTTATATAAGATATGATCCACCATCTCTCAACCTCACAATCACTGGGACATGATTCTGCTCTGGGTTCTGACACTGCTTTGGATGCGAGGTCGTGGAGAAAGAAAATCTTCAGAATTGGACAGAACTCCCTACATCCACTTGATGGATTGAATCAGAGATCAGATGAAGTCAGGGGTAAAAACAATAGCTCCCCAATAACACAGAACCTAGAAGTAATAAAACAAACAAAAAAGCCACAAACATATCTAGAGAAAGTGCTAATATGAAGGAGACCTAATAAAAAAAAATGGAAGCAACCTCATAAATAATAAGCTATTCAGGTAGACCCACATGAGACAATTTTAGCCTGATGCTTTGCACTTTCAATCACATAACTAACAATCCTCGTGATTTCATGCTCACCAAGTCGCAGCCTGATTATAGCATGGCCTCCCATGTGGTATGCCTGCAGGCGGAGTGTCTGGTTGCCTCTCCAATTAAATTGCTCATTATAAATTGATAAACTGGTATGCATTATTCTTTTTGAGCTGGGTTAACATGAGACCACTCCTACTTCTGGTATATTGATAAATCAGTTTTATAAGCCTCTTAGACTTAAAACCAGTCCTGGGCCCATGATGAAATTGAGGGTGTTGCCCTATGAAATTCCTTGAGATGGATAGAATATTTTCTGTTAATACTTCCAACATCTTATTGATTGCAGCTTTTATAAATTACATTGCAGTAATTGCCACTATCGGCAGAGTGAAGGTCAGGATAAAACAAAATACAAGGTAGCATGCCTGACTCAGGACTGTCATATGATCAGGGTGAGCATATAATTCAGAGTTCAATAGCAGATTACATTTAAGTTTCAAATGGAGCACTCACCACATGTGAAAATAGGAAGGTTTAATGAGGACTATCCTGGGAAAATTAGGGTGTATAGTTACCCTACTTATAATTTACTAGACCAATCTTGAGATCGAAATGGAGACATTCCTAAAAATTTTTTGTGAATCTAATATGAACTAGTAGTACCTCAAGATATAGCTTCTTTGATAGACTCCTCTCAGAACTGCATGGGGCAACTCCCTAAGGGTGTGACCCTTGTGATGCCATAGCACACACTTAGCACTTCCAGTTGAAATCCAGGCCTGGGAGCACCATTTGTGCTTGGGTTAGCCTGTATTTGCTGTGGCTTACTTAGGGAAATCTTTTTATTTATTTATCATTTTCTGTACTATTTGGATTTTCTTGAATTAATTCTATGTTTTAAGGATAGATAGAGTTTTTAAAAAAGTCATTTTACCCTTTCCAAAATTTTTATGGACTTGTGCAATTGTGCAAGGAAGACCCTTTTCGATGGTCTGTGAGCTTCTGAAAAGAGCAGAGATATTCAAATTTTGAATCTCACCAGGGCTTATGCACCAGGTTCTAATAGAGAGGAAAATGTATACTTTATTTAATATGGTCTATATCATCAGGGTTGCTGGTTCCTAAAGTACTATTTCTTTCCTAGATTTTTTTTCTCCTCTGATTATATTTTTTTGAGGTTTATCACTGAGAACAGTCATGTTAAAATCTCCATGGTAAGAATAGTGAGATGTTTGGGTGCAGACTTTATTTGCTGGAAAAGATTCCTCTGAGCACACTTTACGGAAGGAGACAGTTGCTATAAATCATGTAAAATTGAAGAGTATATTTCAGATTACTTAAAATTAAAATGTACGCAAGTGAGTGGATAGATATAGAAAAACAATTCTAAACTCAACAGTAAATTCCCGTGGCTTAAAATCAGCTCCATTTTTGCGTCAGCTTTCAGTTGCAATATCAGTAGTTGCATAAAATATATTATTAAGACATAGTCCAAAGAGAGAAGCCCTAGTATAAGTGAGTCCAACAATGTAAATTACAGAGATCACAATCAAGAAATAAGAAGTTGCACGTACATCATCTTGACCTGTGATACAGATATTACAATTTCTGTAAAATAAAGGGTGTTCCAAATTTATTGATGTCCAACATATGCTCAATCCTAGACAGTTTAGTAATGTGATTAAGAAGAGGAGGAACTTTCAAAAGAAAATACTAAAAGCAAACCGAGGAGGAGACAAAACTTAGGTTACTATGGTGTAATTACTATTTGGCATGTGATGCCTTTGCATATGATATGTTCAGGAAAATTAGATTAAAATATAGTACAATCAGTAAGAGAACAGTAATAAATATCTAAATTTCAAGTGGATGATAGATGTAGTAGAAAATTCAGGTATGTGGAATTCACTCTCAGTAAAGCCAGATGGAAAACATATTATAGTTCTCTTTTTTTTTTTTTTTTTTTTTTTTTGAGATGGAGTCTCACTCTGTTGCCCAGACTAGAGTGCGGTGGCATGCTCACGGCCACCGCAGCCTCGACCTGCTGGACTCCGGCAATCTTCCGCCTCAGCCTCCCCAGTAGACGGAACTACAGGCAAGCGGTATCACTCCCGGCTAATTTTTGAGTTATTGTAGAGATGAGGTCTCGTCAATTGGCCTGGGTGGGTCTCGAACCCGCGGGCTAGGAAATCCGCTCACCTCGGACTCCCAAGGCACTGGGATTGCAGGTTGAGCCACCGAGCCCGGCATATTATAATTCTTGTAGCCTGAAAATCTAGCAAGTATCCTCCTATACACTTTTGTTTAAGCGTCTTCTGACTGATTACAGTATATTCGCCATTTGAAAAATATTAAATGGTAGACATTTTTGTACATGAAAATATTAATTTGGAATTACAAGATACAAATATTTTAATACTAATCTTAAATTTCTAACACTTGAGTGCTTACAATTTAGTAGAGACTCTTCTAAATACTAGGTATGTTTCCTCATCTAATAGTTTCAATAAACCAACAATAAGGCAGATATTATTTCCATTTTATAAATCATAGCTTAAGTGATTTACTCAAAGTCATACTGCCAGTGTAGCAGTTCATCCAGAATTCTAATTCAAGAAATCTCTCTCCAGAGTCCTAACTGTTCAGAATGAGAATAAATACAGAGGGCGTCAAAAATAAATGTATACACATTTTAAGAAAGGAAAAAACTGTATTAAAATAGCAATACTCAGTAAGATGAATACAAGACACGTTTGACTTCTGCAATTACAAGAGGTGCTCAAAGTGATTACCATCAGCGTCTAGACACTTCTGATTATGGTGAACTAGAAGTAGTACGTACATAACATCTCTTAAAATGTGTATATATTTTTTTGGCACCCCCCAATACATAACACTAGGAGCCAGGTTACCTAATTATGGTTTATCAGCCTTAATGTGATCATTAAATAGTGTTCATGAGTACTAGAATGACACAAAATAAGTTTTAGGCATTGAAATATAATACATTTCTAAATATTTAATACATTTTTAAATGTTAAAATTTTCAAATGAATAAATTGTCTTCAGACTATGCTTACCTTATTTAGAAATTCTGAATTTCTATAAAGCAAAAAGGACATTTGAAAATTAAAATTATTGATGCATTAAGGGAGGCAAACTGTGATGATGGAGAAAAACCAAAAAGCAATGAACTAAAAAAAGATAGAAGGCTATTTGTCTCTCAGATGATGTTGCAGAGAAGATAAGCAGGTTCCAGCAGTGAAACCATCCAGTGAACTAAGCTAATATTGACCCTGACATATTTACCATGTAGTGTTCAAGGCTGCTCTGGGAATGATCTTTTAGACACTGGGAAAGAGGAAGAATAGAGATATGGAGGCCGATATGTCTCTTAAGCAAGGGAAGTGGAAGTTTCACACATTGCTCCATTTACATTACATTGTGGAAGACTATGACACAATCACACCTAGCTCAAGAGAGGCTGAAACATGTACTCTATTCAAATACCCATAAAGAAGACAAAGATCAATATTGATGGACAGCTGCCAGTCTTGGTCGCACAGGCACTTTGGATATTTTGTCTTGATCTTTTTTTAATTATTTATTCAGTAAAGTCAAATTAAATTTTAGTAACAATTGAAAACTATTTCCAAAGAATCTTCCATTTGGTCCTCTGAAATCAGTCACGATATTTAAGTAAGGATCATACGACTTCAACTGATATAAAAAATCTTTTGGTGAGAAAAAAATATATTAGAGTTACCATTCTGGAACAGACAGAGGGTAGATCTCATCTGGTGGCCAATGCCAGATGTTTCACTAAGAGAAATAAATCTCCCATAATACACTTAATTTCACAATACTATACCATAGGGGGGAATATCTTCCTGACCCATCTGGTGAGCAGCTTCTGCCCTGAAGCATGAAGATTGATAGCTGGTGTAATTTTATCCTAGCTAGTGTACTGTAACTGCAGATGCTACTCTTCCTCATATGAATATCTAATTATCTTTAGGATTATTTTATCTTATTAACATCCTGTTGCCCAGAGTTACATAGGTTAAACATATTGTTAATCCTTGAATGTTAGTCTGGGAAAAAAAAAAACAAAACACACTTATGTACTTAATATATTATTCTGTCTTGTTTTATCCACTACGGGTCAACTTTCTTTTGAAAAACTATTCTATATTTCCCCCAGTAGTACGAGAAGTGCATTGATAAACGACTTTTTTTTCAAGATTTATCATTGGTTCCATCTCCCTATGTCAAATGCCTTTGTTTATTTTCCCTGACAATTTATAGTCATGAACTAACTTCCTTGCTGCTAATTTCGCTGTAAATTTCATTGTGTTACCATACACCCTCTGGACTTTAATCGATCAATACACTGAATTTATATTGCGTATGGAGCTATTAGCACTCAGATCAGCAGGATAATGATTTTCCAAAACAGAGATATCATTTCCTGTCATTATTAATAGTGCGTAACTTGAAGAAATACTCTTATTTGTATCTAATCCACCTCAAAAGAATCTGTGGCTAAATTCCAAAGTCTATGTGAATTCTAGACTGCAGGAACATTATTTCTTGGCATAGAACAGTTTTAAGATATATTAGGAAACAAGCGAGTTGAAAAATACTTAAATTGCCAATCATGAAAAGAGCTACGCATAGGAGCAAATTATAGAGGCCACATGGAAGAAAGATTTCAATTTTAAATACTATGCAGAATTTAGATCATCCTTTCAGAAATAATGGAGCCAATCCCTATTTAAATGACCAAGAAATTCACTTAAAGGTCAGCTTTCACTCAGTAAGGCAAAGGCCAGTGGGTTGTCATTGCCAAAGTAATTCCCCCCTTGTAATTTTGGAGATGACTAATTTGATTGAAAACTATGCTATATGTTTCATGACAGCTGGAAAACCATAGAGTATCTTTTATATATTTGCATTTTCATATTTTTACATTGTTAGTGTATGTTAAGATCATTTACATTAATAGTTAAACATCAGTCATTTATTGACTGAGTGCATATGCTATGTAAGATTCTCTGCTAAACTCTACTAACATGGACAAGGAATGTTACTTATTTTTAATAACTGGTAGTTCTAGTTAGGGATGAAAAGAAAAAATATTCTTAAGCAAAAATTCTACATATAAGATTCTCATCACTGCCTATGAATGGGAAGTCTGGAATTGCATACGTTTCATGGAATAATTATTCTGAACTTTAGATGTTAGTGAATTAAAAGAATGTAGGATTGATGCTATTAATTTAAGGACTATAATTCTACCAAAGAAAAAGAACCTCATCTATTCTTAGACAATGTTTGCCTAATGTTGTTATTGCAATTAATGGATTAGGAACATTTATTTTAAAAGTAAATATGAGATCTTTGAAGCATTTATATTTAAAAGTTCTTTGTCTAACTATTTCTAACCTGGTTAAAAACAATACTGTATCTAAAATCAATTCATGCTGCCTTTTATTTAATTAATTTCTGTTACCATTGAGCATTTCTTTTACTGCTTTATTTTTGACATAAATCTAGCTTATTCTTTTTAAACTGCTCATCTAATTCTGTGCTTAAATTGGAAGGTAATCTATCAAGTGCTACTTAACCATCACTTTGCTTAAAATCATTTTTTGCTAAATGGATTTTGTTATTTATAAATATCTTCAGTCACCCTTTCTGTATATGCCATGTACACCCAAAAAGTCTTTTATACATCTGATTGCAAAGGAGAATTCCTCAGGTGCAAGGAAGACACAGAACTTATAGGACATTTGATAATTAGGTGTATCTTAATAAATACCCAAGTCTGTTTTTTTCTAATTGTCATTCATATAACATATCCTGTAGTTTTTTTTTTTTTTTATGTCATTATGGCCTACTTTTCAATATGACCATGTCTTAATATCAAGTGTATCAAATCCAATCCTACGGTTTATTGTGGGCAGCCCCAGTTGGTCTGTTCTGAGTTTTTTCCTTCCTTTGCAGTGAATGGAAGTTATACTTATGCCCTGCTGGTGGCTTGAATCACCTCAATTTGTTCTGGCAATCAGAGGCAGCTGCTTCATATGAAAGGCGTGAGGACCACTGAACATCACATTAGGATTGACCTCAAACTGAATGTAAGAGGCTCAGCCCTTTCTGCCAGGCCAGCAGAGCATGTGCAAACAGATTTGCTAAAGTGCAAAATGGTCCAATGATTTAGAGAAAGGCTTGTTCACTTGTTCCCTTCTCTCTCTCTCTCTCTCTTTCTCTCTCTCTCTCTCTCTCTCTCTCTCTCTCTCAATGAAACAAGATAGTGTGCTGGCTGGTATAATCTTAGCAACATCTGTTGCCTCTCACAAGGGTCTTGGCTGAGGACAATAACTTTTCAGAAGGGTACTGACATCCTGTTGAAAGGAATGAAATAAAAGATCTCAACTGAAGGGAGTATGACCATGTTGCCTCACACACACTTGAGTTCTTTTGTGCCTTCTGTCAGAATGGGTATAAAGAAAGTTTTTCGCCTCTATTTTCAGATGAATCTGCCAGAAAAAAAAAAAACTTCCCAATTAGTGCTTAAAAGACTAAAAGAACTACAAGAAGTTACTTTTCACCTCTTCTCGTTTTTATTCTCAATGCCTGAATCTTAAGCTAAGTTAATCAGAAGTGTGAAGGAATTTGTGCTTTACATTTTTTCATGTCTGTTACTTTTGAGCTTTCTTATTAAGTTAAATTTTATACTACATTCAGACAATTTGGAAGCAATTGCTTGATTTTTTTTCTTTCTATTATTTTGTCAAAATGAAAATTTCACACTGATTTTTTTCCCCTTGAATGTGATCTATCCATCTTATCCTACTTACCTAATGATGGGCTACAATAAGCATTAACTTTGATTTATAGAATTACCTGTTTTTATTTGCAAGATTTTTTTATGAGCAATTTTGTTCACTGCATCCATTGTATCCTTTTACACAAGTGAGGATGAAGCTGATGTGTGTAGATCTCCTGCTGTCTTCTGTTTATTAAATGAAAAAGAGAAGCATATAAAATAAATTGACAACACTGAATTGAAATATCTATAATTTATGAATCATATATATGTTTTTGGTTTTTGGAACCTCTTGCATAATTTTGGAAATATATTTAAGGAAAAATCTAAGGATACAATTAATGTTTCTCAAGAGAAACAGATTTGTATAAACTTAGTAGTTATGACCCTTGTGCTATTATAATAAGGACATATAAATATGTCTAAATATCTGAATTTATGTATTAGTCTTTAAAATACATCTAACAGGTATTTTGATACTGAAATTCTTCTATCAACATAGTATATTAATGCATGATCTGTTTGAAAACTATTTAAAATGGATTTTAAACTTATTAGATATACGTTGTCTCATAATTAAAATGCAAATGCCTCAAAAATTTTAAAAATATTCTTTTTATAACTGCATTATTATACTTCTGGTATTATTCAAATATATATGATTAAAAATATAAAGTACTATACTGTATTTTTTCTTATGATTCTTATTAGTAATTATCAAGTTTTTCTATTTTTCAACCAAAAATAAAAATAGCAAAACAAGTTTAAGAAGTAGAATGGAGCACAAAAGATCTTATAGCACATACAATCATGCACTATAAATATGGAAGAATATGCTGGGAAAACTGAAATAGTTGCATTTTTTAAAGAAAGGAATTTTTATTCATTAACATCTGGACCATTTTATTTAGACAGGAGAGGCTAGATTTACTAAAGAGAGCTTTAGAACTAGTCTTCATGAAATGAGATACTTCGTATTTTACTTCTCTTGTTTCCAATGAACTTATCTAACTGCTGAGATCTCTTTTAATAAGAAGTTCCAACCCTCAAATACTTTGAGAGTATAAGTAAAATTATATATCACAAAGGTCATTGTGAAACTCACAGACAATAAGGTAGATGCTTTCTAGTGAATGCTGCTAAAGAATTCCAGGTATGTAATAATGCAAATGACCTAGCACTGAGGGTTTCATTCACTTCAAATACACAGTGCAGGTAAGTGTCATACACAAGAATAATAAGATCTAATTATGCCTAATGATTAAATGAAAAAAAAAAAACCTTTAGACTTTGAAGTCTGCCTACTTGTATACTTTAAACTTCAGTATTAGGAATTCTAAGTTCACATGTCCACAGAGGCCTGACAGCTAAATTAAGGCGTATGTTGACTACGGTGAACTTGAGTGTACATGGCCCATCTCAAGGGAACAGACATTCCTAAAGTTCAAATATATATTATAATATCATATTATAATGGCCAGATTTTCCTGTGTTGAACAGAATTCAGAAACAGAGTTTTCTATGTATAATCTTCCAATGACAAATGCTAGACGACCCTTTTTTTTTTTACAAAAAGCACTCTGTGTGCCAGATTTCTCTGCAGACTGTGTATAATCAGATTAAATCAAAGCAAAACTCTTAAAAATTACTTACCTTGTTTACTTGTACTCACTCAAACATGAAATTCAAAGTAGGCAAATTTTAAGGTCAGTGAATGAGCTACCTTTTGGAAGTTAAGAAATATAAATTTTAATTGTCTTAATTCACAGGGAAAGATTTAAATATTTGAGTACCTAATAATTTTTTTAAATAAAAGAATTTGATATTTCATATAATAGATGAAATGAATTATGAATCAAAATGGATTCTAACAACAGCTGACTGAAGTTTCATGATGTGAACTATTCGTCCTTTGACTTTTATGTCCTCTAAAGTATATGTATTTTACACTAAAGCAACTGATTCATTCATTCTTATTCCCCTAAGAATAAGAATTATTATTTGCATTAGTATTTCTGTAAAATGTCAAGATATGATAGACAGCCATGTCTTCAGAATTTTTTATGAAAATAGATTCAACTTTTGTAATTTTAAATTGACTATGGATCAAGTTATAAAAATATTAAATTAAAACTAAGAAAGGCCACAGTCAAGTTCTTATTTAATTGCTCAGGAAAGTTAACAATTGTAAACAAAGTCCTTCTTTGTATTTGGAATACACAATATAAAATAATTATGCATGAATATCTAGAATCTTTGTTTGTTTGTTTTTGTTTTTGTTTTGAGTTGGTGTCTCACTCTATTGCCCAGGCTGGAGTGCAGTGATACACTCACAGCCACCACAGCCTTGACCTACTGGGCTCAGGAGATCCTTCCTCCTCAACTTTGTCTATGTTTGTCCTAATATATAATATCGGTCTAAATTGAGTTTTTTTTAATTTGACCTTTTGCAAGAAGAAGCCCTCCCTCAACTTTGGGTTTTTATGCTAGATGAGGATGGAGCAAAGAATATGCTTGTTGTATCCCTTTTAATCCTTCAAATCTAAAAGTGAAAACTGGAGATACTTGCAGTTCACAAAGATAATGACTGCTTCAGAATTCACCTTTGTGCACGAAGTAGTTCAAGTTCATAAAAAGATTACTGCTCTTCTTCACTGTAAGTATCTTCTAGGATAGTAGTGTTTCAATATTTTATTAAGCATGCTTATCATCCTAAAAATTCACCTTCGAATCAACTGGCTCATTTTATCAAATTTTTTCTTTTTGCATTATATAGTTTTTTTCCTCATATTTTCCCCTTTTGAATTTTCCTTCGTGAATGTGAGTTTAGCCCCAAAGTCACATACACCAGGGAGCTGTACTCTTGGCTCAGTGCAGCAGCTGGAAGTAGGGTCATTCCTACATGCACATTTTATGTGTGTTAGGAGAGCACTAAATATAATTGAGTGGCACCAGCTATAAAACCTACAGAACCCAGGGCAAGCCAGCTCTCTGGATCGACATGCAGGGAGCAATCAGGTTAGCTCTGCTGAGAGAAACGCAGTGGGGGTGGGGTGGGTGGGAGGGTGCAGTACATGCTTAGGGAGTTCTCTTTCCATTTAGGTGAGTGCAGAATTATATGGAAATATTGCATTTCATTTAAAAATTCTATTAATCCCTTATGCTCCTGGGAGATTAAAGTTCTCTGAAGATTCTCCTGATTTTCTGCTGTCTCATCCTGTCTATATCCAATTCATGTCTCAAAGCCCAAGTGAAATGTTGTATAGGTTTATGCTTTTAGGATTCTCCAACAGCACATGTTATCCTTCTCCTTCAAATCCCACACCTCACTGCTTGCTTTTCTCTTACTGAGTTTCACCTAATCTCTCCCTTTCATATAGTTACATGTATGCCTGTACCTCCTTGGGGTGTTGGTCTTACTCTTCTTTGAAGCTCCTGCAATTTATGGCATTAAACCTACTACACGGCATATACTCAATAAATATTTGCAAGATGAGTTGAGATGTGAATATCCACTTTTTCCAAAAGATTCTGTGGCTTCTTACAAAGCAAAAGATAGAGCAATGCCTAGCAGAAATTTGCATTATTGTTTTTCTCTCTGAAGGTTTTAGAAGGCTTTTATAGAACAACTATAATTCAAGAGACAGCACAGGCCTAGCTGTATTATTTCTGACAATTGTGATTTGAGCTGCTTTTTAAAAAGTAATTTGTGTTCCAACTATTCTGAATCCAGAGATACAATTGCACATCAGTGGTATCACATGCTATTTAAATAAGTAAGTGTTTCCTTGCTTTGGCATTTAATACCAAATCCAGATATCGTGTTCATCTCTTTGACTTTGCTCTTCAGAAAGAAAATGTTGAGAAATTTAACATGAGGTGGCAGAAAATTAAGCTTCTACTTTAAAATGTTAGCCAGTGACCCACACTATCTCAGATATTCTCAAGTCCCAAGAAGAAACCCAAAGTATCTGTAGAAGACTGGAATAGTAATAGGAACAACTTTCTTTGCTGAGTACAGGGCTAAAATGATTTTTTAAAAAATTTTCTTTCCAATCCTACTGTGTCCTTTCACTCGCATTTCTTTCTGAGGAATTTTCCTCAGTGGTTCAGGAGAGGAGGAGTAAGTTATTTGCAAACTCAGAGCTGAAGCAGCATTTTTGGCATCACAGGCCAAAAGCCTCAAAGAGATCTTCCCTAAGGATTTTCACTTTCCTCATCCTAGACTATGCATAGTGTCCTGTGCTCTTATGGATGGAAGCTCTTTAAAGGCCTGTTATCCCCCTCCTCACCCAGGAAGACTTTTGAGGAAAAAAATTCCTTAGACTTCATCAAACATCTTTGTATATTCTAAATACTTGTGTGACATTTAAGCATCTCTTTATTCTGTGGATATTTTTAGGGTCCCTTAACTAATGATATACTCTCCAAGTAAGTTATTCATGTTTGTGCAAAGACTGAATTTTTGTAGCATGAAAGAGTCGCCCTTGAGGACATCATAAAAACAAACTTGTTGCGTTAGCTCAGATTTTAGATTTTTTCAGTTTATTATTCAATGAAAGGCCACCACAGTCACCAGTGGTGTTATTTTGGGTAGATTTAATGATGTCAGTCTTAGGTACCCATGTATTTCTTCTTTTAGTGATCACCTATGCTCCATTATTGATAGCTTGGGTCAAAAAAAATAGTCTATATTTTCTATGTCCAAGACATTTTCGTGTATTACCAGTGCCACAACTAAAGTTCAGGACAAGTTGTTTTAAAATGTTTAATTTTTTTTTTAAATTTTAAAGATGTGCAGTACAATTCTGAGTTAGGTATACAAAGGTTGTTGATGAGGTGTGTCCCCATCCCCTGGCAGTTTCCCACTACTGCCAATCCCTTTCTTATAGTGTTATGATAATTGTTCAAGGTTGGCTAATGAGTGAGAACGTGTGGTACTATGTTCTTTGTTTCTGTGATAGATCACTCAGTATTTTAGACTACAAATCCACCCAGGTTGCTGTGAAGGTCATAATTTTGTCCTTTTTTATGGCTGCATGATATACCATCGTGTATATGTACCATATTTTTAAAAATCCAATCCACTCTCAATGGGCAACATGATTGGTTCCAGGTTTTTGCAATTGTGAATAATGCTGCAATAAACTTGCGTGTGCAGGCATCATTTTTATAGAGTGATTTGAGATCCTCTGGGTATAATCTCAGAAGGGGGATCACAGGGTCATAAGGAAGGTCGATTTTTAGATGTTTTAGGAATCTCCAAACTGTTTTCCACAGAGGTTGTACTAGTTTACACTCCCACCAACAGTGTAGAAGTGTTCCTTTTCCCAATATCCTTTCCAGCATCTGTTGTTTTTTGAGTTATTAATGATGGCCGTCCTGACTGAAGTTAGATGATATCTCATTGTGGTTTTAATTTGCATTTCTTTGATGACTAATGAGGCTGACCATTTTTTCATGTATCTGTTGCAGGCCAATATTCGTGTTATCTGGATTTCTGCAACAATTTCCTAAACATTACTCTTGCCTCTAGTCCAAGGCTGACTTAATAAGGCTGCTAGGGTATTCCTATTTCTGATGCAAAGATCAGGATCATTTTCCTTCATAGAATTTCTCAACAGAACGCCATTGTCCTCATGAAACATTCCAAACATTTTCTTTTCCCTTTCAAGACTGTTCATCCCGTGGCCCATTTTTTTGTGCTTCCACACTTGACATTTTGTGCCCACTCCATCACGTGGTGTGTGGAGATGTATACAACTCTTTATTTTCACTAGCTTGAGAGACTCCTGAAAATAAGAACTGCATCTTATTCATCTTTGTGTTTCCATATCAATAAATATTGACCAAATTAGTGAATGATGCCAGGAAACTAGAAGTCCAAGGACACAGATACCCTCAGAAAGATGCTAAGCATTCTCTAATAAAAGTAAGCATTTTATTATTAACAGTTTGTATTAGGAGAGACATTCACAAGAAACTATGAATAATTTCCCTTTTGGAATGTTTGCCTTATGGAAAGGCATATCTCTGTTTTCTTGCCCACAGTTTCCCAGAAATCTTAGAATCACATAACTCTCAATGATTAGGTCTCTTCTTCCTTTAAGTACCAGATGACCTGAACTGTACCTTTCATTTCAGAGTAAGGTCAGGATATAATAAATATGAATATAATTTCATTAGCAATCTCATCAGAAACTTCTTACTTGCATTGAATCTACTTTAAGAGATAAAACACCTAGGGAGATAATCCCCACATCAATGGAAACCATGACCGAATTCGTCTACCTTTTCTGATGCTCCCTTCTCAACAATCTAGTGCTCATACAGGTGATTGTTCTTAATTTAATCAACAGATTGAAAATACATTGAAAAGAGGACTTTTTAAAGTAGGGAAGAAAAGGAGAAATCTATCAAATGATGTTATATATGGCACTCAACATATAATGGCTTCAACTGAATGGATTTGAAAAAGATTGGGATAAGAATAGAAATATAACCTAACAAAATATAATATAACACACTATATTAACATAAATATAACATAAATTTGAAATTCATGAGAAAACATTCTGAAATTTCATAAGTAAGTATATGCTGTTACGGCTCACATTTGTAATTCATGGAATACTAAACAATTGACAGCATCTTAGGATTCATCCACTTAGTAATTTTTTATGTTTTTCATGTTTTTCAGAAAACTAGGCTTTCTAACAAACCAGAAATTGTGGGGAAAAGGAGAAAGGGGAGAAATAATCTAATAAAACATGTCTTGACCCTCAACTTGACCACAGCTTAAACCTGTGGAACTCGTCTTCAATTTGTTGTTTCTAATGTTGGACTTCCTTCTAAGAATAGACTATAAACATTTTTCTGGAGCTAAAAAGACCCTGTAAGCTCTAGCCTAGGCCTATTACTACAGCACAATCCATCTTTATTTTCCTCACTTCAGTAGCACTTTGTTACTCACACACATCCAAATTTTTTCTTCTTCTTCAGGCATTGCCCTCATTTATTTTGTCTAGATCATTCTTCCCTCAGATCTGCACAAACTCAACTCATTCTCATAGTCATATGATCCATGGCAGTTTAACCTCCCTAGAAAAGGGTGACCCTCAGTTATTGTCTGTATTATCCCAGTTCTCATCCTTGCCATCTAGATTGTGCCTTTTGGTCAAGAAAAACCTAGAACGCCCTCTAGGAGGAACAGCTGCTTTGCGAGAACCAGGATTTTTATTTTGGGTAACTGAACTCATTTTACTCCCTCTGTGTAGAGGTTAAGATTTAAGGAAATTTTAAAAGAGAAAGCAGGTAGAATGGAAATATCTGGTTCAGTGTGAAAGACTGAAAATGCAATCAACCTTTATTTTTTAAAAGTACAATATAAGAAAAGAAAAAAAAGGTGGACAAAGAGGGAAAATATCACAAAATATGCACATAAATATTTAATGGCCTTCAAATATTTTCCTTCCTATGGGATGTCCTTTGATTAAGACAAGCTAGTAAAGGAATATGGTGCAGTGCCTGATTCGGGATCACAATATCACTTCCTATATATTATTGGTTCCAGCAATCCATGAGTATTAAACATATATCTTGGTGTGCTCAGTGTTGTCTTAAAGGTCAGATGGGATACAATCACTCACATATATACTGGGGGAGGGGTACCAAAAATTTTCTACACATTTAAAAATAAGTTCTCCATAATAGGAGTGTGTGGACACTGATGGTAACCAGTTTAAGTTAAGTACCTCTTATAACTGCAGAAGTCAAACGTGACTTGTATTCATCTTTTTTAGTACTAGAATTTTTTTTTTTTTTTTTTTTTTGAGTTGGAGTCTTACTCTGTCTCCCAGACTGGAGTGCAGTGGCTGCTCCCGGCCACTGCAGCCTCGACCTGCTGGGCTCCGGCGATCCTTCCGCCTCAGCCT
>NW_007253174.1:1006852-1008499 GCF_000164805.1 Carlito syrichta
GCTCAGGCAATCCACTCACCTCAGCCTCCCAAAGGCGCGGGATTACAGGCTGAGCCACCGAGCCCGGCTAAGTACTCAAATTTTAATATAGATTTTTTTTTCCTTCTTAACATGCATTTTATACATTTTTTCACCCTCTGTGCACACGTGCGCACCTGAGACTTTTAGTCCAGAACAATTATAAAGTCCCATTTCGGAATCCAGTTCATTAGGCTAAACAAATATACGCGATGTCACCAGAAAAATGTAAAGTTCTAGATTTTATGATATGAGCCAGAACAATCAAGGACTTTGAAACAGAAAAAAACACTTCAAAGAGCTCAAAGATAAGACAAAGTTTGATATCTGGGTGCCTGGAGAATGATGATGCCCCTGACAGAGAAGTGTATACTGGGAAAACCCAAGATGATATCTAAGAAGACATAAGCAGGTCCGTTCGGAGAGTCTTGAGTTTGGGTGACCGCTGACAGTTGAGTAGAAAATGAACCACGAAATGGTCTTTCAAGCAGTCCTGGATCTGGGGAGGTTTGCGGTTGGAGATAACAACTTTTAAAATGAAACACTGTTAAGTAAGTAGTTAAGAGGGTACCTGGAACTTCCAGGCGTTCAAAATATGTTTACTGTTAGCATTATTAGCATAATTGTTAGCATAATTATTAGCAGTACTGACTAGACTGGGGGGTGGAGCTGCAAGCTAAGCAAATGGCCAGAGCAGGCTGGATTGGGACAGAACAGGTGTGCCTGAGGGAACCAGGACTCAGAAATGTCGACACGAACCAACATGTATCCATAGAGCCGGTCTCCGAAGAATCACCGCTAGGGATGACCGGGTGCGAGAAAGAGGATACGTTCCATCGGCAGAATTAGAAAGAAATGAACGCGAACGCACTTGGAAAGGATCTATTCGCCCTTCTGATCCCCATGACCGAACACCTAGCCATCGGGCTAAACAGCAGGTTGAACTGAGCACCGAGCAGAGGACCACACAGCGCGCTCCGCTCCACCGGCTGCGGCGCGTTCTAAAAAGGACCAGACACCCTCCCCTCCCCTCCTCCCTCTCCACCTTGCGAGGGTCCTCCGTCCCGCCGGGCGAGTAAATCACACACTCCGGAAGTTTGGCATTCGAGGGCCCAGCAGGGGAGGAGATTTTCTGCAAGTCGAGAAAGTAGAAGTAGGGCAGTCCGAGGAGATTGAAAGGGCAAAACTCTCAGGCGAGCAAACTGTAAGTTCGGATTCGTTTTAGGACTTCCCCTCCATGCCTCAGGAGCTCAATGGATCACGGCTTTCACGACAGGCTAAGGGTGGGAAGGAGGGAAGGGGGAAGCTTGAAAAAAGGGAAGAAAAGGAAAAAAAAACCAAACTCTCCAAACTCCCCACCCCGCCCCGCTCGGTGCTTTCAGAGGCAAAGACCTCACGGGGAGGTGGATGGGGCGCAGCCCCCCCCCTTTCAACCCTGCTCTTGATTTTCCGGCGAAGGAATCCATCCGCACGGATCCGTCGGGCGGGAGGGGAGGAGGGTGCGCGTGTGTGCGCGCGTCTGTGTGTGCGCGCGTGTCGGCGGAGCGGGTCCCTCTTCGCTTTCTTCGCCAGTAGCCCTCCTCGGGGCTCCGGGAGGTACAGAAGTCCGGTGGCTCCCCGGATCGGCCT